>NC_053425.1:30720713-30769878 GCF_007990345.1 Gossypium hirsutum | reverse complement strand
AATTCCCTATTCAGTTCCACTTCTCTGCACCCTTCATCTTTTAACTTTTCTCCCTGATAACTCCTTAACTCCCAAGATGGCAAGTGGAGGCATAATTGAAATATGCATGCTCAATTTAGATCCTAGCCCGATTAAATTTCAGTTGCATAACAACCCTAACCAGGCTCTGTTATCTACATAGTTTTTAGATTTGTGTGATTAAACTGTTTCAAACCTAACACGTCCCTGCTACCTCACACGGATGCTAAAAAACCCTTAGTAAATAAGGATCAGTAAAATGCGTATTTACTAAGTAAAGGATTCCGAAAGGGCCTAATATGGTTTCCAAACTCATGAAAGATCGAGTTGCCATGAAATGTTTTTCCAAATAGTATTAAGCATGTTGATAATAAATTGAGTTTAATTAAAGTAATTGTCCTAGTTTATTTATGTTATAATTGTTGCAAATTGTGTTTAATTTTGCTAAAATCTATTTCATTCATATAGTTTGCATACTTAGGATAATTTGCATTATGGATCATTGCATATAGTTTAATATATTTTAATCATCACTTCTCAACTATATTGTGTTTTTATTTACCAAATTGTTAATATAATATTACAAATTAAGTGACTTAGCACAAATACAATCTCTGTGGAGACGATAACTCCATACTTACTTATTACTTGATAACGACAATGTACACTTACACAAACCTACGCATTACAATATATAAGGCATGGTCCACTAATGTGATGTGCTAAGGGTACCTAGGCACCATAAATGGCAACACGTTACCCCCTAAGGGTTGCACATGTCCTAGATACCCCTTAGAGGATATGAGCGAGCAGGGTAAGATCATGCAAGTGGCAACATAGGTACCGGGCGAGCTGTTAGGGAGCTAGCCAATTTGGTTGTAAGCAAGACCTTGGCTAGTTAGACCATACCTCACCAACTAGGATGAGTAGCAAGCTCACATATCGAGCGAGTAGGGTTTACGTGGCATACTCTATATTATTTGTAAAACAGTTGTAATAAAATTCAAAACCCTGCAACCATCTTTGTCACTTTCCCTAACCCATTTACCTACTTGACTCCTCCATCATATAGCTTACTGTTATGTGTGAAATGATATGCGAATTGTGCAAGTGTACACATTGGATCAAGTAATAAAGTGATGAGTGACTATATTTCCTACAAGGATTAGATTAAGGCACAAAAGTGGTCAATTTATTATAATAAAATGCAATTAATGGTATTTTAAAGCTATGGTAAGTATGCAATGACAATTAAAGGAATAATGATGTATGTAATATGTGGAATTAATGAATACTTGAAAATGCTATGGCAAAACGATAATAGAAATGAATGGAAATTATGAGAATTACTATGGGAATATTATCTAAATGATCAAGTAACTAACTAAGAATTATATGGTAAAGATATGACAGCAAAGAATAAATGATATATGATATTGATTTGGAAGTTTGAGATTACTAAGAATCTACCTTTACTGTCAATAATGCCTTGGCAAAATCATACTCAATTTACCGCTCCCAAGATGTCTAAAATGGTCTGCTTCTTTTGAGAGCAGAAACCTCAAATTAACTTGTCCATGTCTATAGGCCTTAATATGACACCCTGCATTGGTTTCCTTTTGTATGAACACTGCTCTATGTCTAGAGTCTACTGCAAGTACTGATTGAGTACTTGCTTATATCATTCAATTTCGATCCAACTAATCCAACCTTTTCAGAATTAGATTTAGCTTATGGCCATGTTGAACAATCATCCATGTCTAGGGATTGCACACAAACAATTTAGAAATAAAATACAATTGAATGAAATAATAATTTGAATTAGATATATGCTTCAACCATTAAAGAAAATAAAAGTGTCATCATGTAATCCCAACCCGATGAGATTTAGCTCATGGGTTGCTGCATAGAATTCAAAAAGAAAAATCCAATGCCATTTTCATTTTCAATTCATGGAAGAACAAAGTAAGAAATAAGAAAGACTTTAGGAAGATAACTTTTGCATGTCCAGTTCACACTCCAATGGCTATCCTATATTCTTCTTCCCGTAACTGCTCAATCGCTATCCTCTATTCTCTTCTAAGGATCTCTCCCTCTTGTTCACCCTTTTTTGGGTTTCCTCCTTTGGCTTTTTATAGTCTTTTCCATATTTATCTTCTTCTCTTTTTAAATTCTTTTTTCAACAACCCAAGATTATCTTCTCCTCTTTTTTAGGAAAAATTTTCTACTAAAAGTACAGTTGGACTGAAATCGGTATGCATTGACAGTTGACTCGGTCTTCTTAGAATTGCCAAAACATCCATGCTGACAAAATGTCCAACCTTTTTCCCTGACAAACTTTCACTCCTTTATTTCTTGTTGCTCAACCTACACCTTTCAAGCCACCAAGCACAACCCTTCCATAATCAATTAAAAGTTAACAAATAATAATATTTAAGAGCAGTCTAGGCTCCTAATGAATGATGAAAATACGAATGACATGTCCTAAAATGCAACTAAATGTACCTAAGTACAAGCAATTAGCTAGGTTTAAAGGCATGAAATATACTCTTTTCAAGAGTTATCACACCCCCAAAGCTAAGTTATTGCTTATCCTCAAGCAAAATACATATGAATACATGAATGCATCTATGCCAACATTTTACCAGCGTACCAAACCAACTCATATTTCCAGGCTATTCGAAGAACAACAAGTACATCAGTTCTCAGCAATCTCATTTTTTCTAAAACTCATTCGAGTGTCAAAGGGTTGCTCAACAAAAGTAGAGCAAAAAATTCTCCCTAAACACAGAATCTCCTAAGTACTCATGTATTCACTCCTTTGGCCTACAACATCCATCTTTTAATTTACATCGTTCATTTATTACCCTGCTTTAAGCCTACTCGAAATATATTAATCATATTTGTGCTTTTTTTGAATGGTATTATTATTAAGGGATTTAGCATGTCACAAAATTCTTTGACTTGACAATCACAATGGAGAATACACTGAATTACTGAATACTCAATCATGTCACAATTTAAACCAAGACTAAATCATTAAGCTTAAACTTTTTACTAAAAAGATGGATGAAGCATACAACTACCTCATTATCTTTTTTTTTTTGCTACAGTGAAGTGCCCCTAACTTTATTTCCATGCAACACACTATTGCTTAGACTCACCTTTTTAATCAACAGCACAATGGAGCAAATAAAGTGATGTTGACCTACTTGGAAATTCTTAACATTAGAGTTCCTGCTGTCCTTTATTTAACTAATGTTGTGGTAATATAACTAATGCTTGGTTTTAAAAATCCCTAAGTTCATTAAAAGATACTTACTATGTTCCAAAAAAAAAACACACTGAGTATAGGACATCCAATTTTTAGGAATTAATTTTCAAGCATCTTAACCTAAGCTAAATTCACCCAATCCACTGTCACATGTTCTAAGTATATCAAAATATGTAAACTCATCATTGAACATCATAAGTAAATATTGTACTCCACATAGGCAAAATAGTACTTAGTAGTTACGTTGTAGTGGCAAACAAATTTAACTATACTAAAATGATCATACATACTAAATATAAAATGCAGCCTAAATGCACAACACACTCTCAAACCTAAGTTATGCATTGTCCTCAATGCAAAATATATCTATATACAGGTAATGTCATGGAAAAATATATGCCATGCAATATGTATGAAAGAAAAAGAAAACTTTCCTTTCTTGGACTAGACTGTAGTTACTTCATTTTGTCTGGCGTGTTGATTTACAGGTATTGATTCATCAGTTCTTATGAATCTAGAAGAAAGCTGCCCATTTATTCAAAAATAAAAATAGAAATGAAAACAACATGAAATAATTAAATATAAAAAATAATAAAGATAAAACTAAAGTAAAGCAATCAAATGAAAGAAAAAAATTTGCTAACTCAAGCATTTTGAAGGTGGATGCTTTACTTGTCACGCTCCATATGAGCACCCCAATAGTGCTTTAAGGTTGTCCATTAATTTTAAATGGGTCCCCCGTTTTCATGTCCTTGACATCAACAGCTTTATGTGGATATACATGAGCTACCAAGCTTTTTTCATCAAAATTGAAAGGTCTATTTTGCTCTAGCAAAGTGCACAAGGGTCTTTACTCAAATGAATCTCCATCACTATCAAAATTACTATGGCACAATCTGTTGAATTATTCCTCCACTATTGTTTTTATCAAACCAATGGCGTGGCATTCTTCATTTTTGTTTGCACATTTCAAAGCATCAAAACATTAAAAGTAACCTGTTGATCATTTACCTTCATGGTCAGTTCACCTTTTTGTAGGTCAATAGAAGTTCTGTCTGTAGTAAGAAAAGACCTTCCAAGGATAATTGGCATATTTTGATCAACTTCAAATTCTAAAATAAGGGAATCAGCAAGAAAAATAGATTTATCCACTCTTACCAGTACGTCCTCAATTTTACCTTCTGGATGGGTGTAGGATTGACCAGCTAATTACAAAGTCACCATAATAGATCTTGTTTTACCAATTTCTAGCTTCTTGAAAATAGACATAGGCATTAGATTTATACTTGCTCCTGAATCACATAACACCTTACCAACATTGGAGATAGTTTATTTTTCAACATTATTGTGCACCCTTTAGTGAGAGCAACAGTCTCAAATTCTCTCAATCTATGCTTCTTTGATAATATGTCTTTCATAAATTTCACATAGTTCGACATAGTTCGCCATTTGCTCTAAAGCTTTTACCAGTTATATGTTGTTATGGAGTTGTTTCAATACATCCAAAAATCTTTTGAACTAAACATCCTACTTAGAGTTATGAAATCGCTGAGGAAAAGGTAGAGGTGGTCGTTCTTCAGGTTGCTGATATTTTTTTACTATGGCATTATTATTGACAACATGTTTTGATTCTGCCATAACAATTGTCTGCTTACTTTTCTCAAATTCAGTATGATTTTTAGATGACTCTAGAATCTTTACATTGTTGTTATTTGAGTTTTCCTCTTCTTCCGTGGCATCTTGACTAATGTCATCAAGCTGAGTTCCACTTCTAAGAGTGATATCTTTGCATTGTTCCTTCCCTTGTAATCTCAAATTCTCGGTATCACTCAACAATGCCCCTTGTGGTCTTGAATTTAAAACATTCAGTATTTGCCACACTTGTTTCTCAAGAGCTCATAAAGATGCAGCCTGACTATGGATTACAACTTTATTCTCGTCCATATATTCCTTCAACAAAGATTCAATAAAATTAGAAGATGATACCTGACCTTGTTGAGCATTTTACCTTAATATAGGATTCTTATAATCGGGTGGAGCATTGTGGATATATTGTCTTTCAACATTGTGTGAACTCCCCGCACCTTGGTTATTCCAACTAAAATTTGAAAGCCGCTTTCACCCTGGATTGTAAGGTGTTGGAATAGGGGTTATTATTCCAATAAAAATTACCCATGTAGCATGCTGATGTTGGGTTTGATGGACATTCATCAAACTATAGCCTTTACCGCAATAAACACATGATAACTTGACTGATTTCATCTCACAGATTGTAGTTGGAATTTTCATTATTTTAATCATATTAGCTAAAGAAGATACTTGGGCTGTCAATGAAGTGATTGTATCAAGTACAATGGTACCAGCAGCTCTCTTACCCACCCCAATTCTCGTTCTCGGATATTGATAATCATTGTTGGAAATTTTTTTCCAAATCTCATATGCGTCATTATAAGTTTTATTCAACAAAGTACAATTGGCGGACGTATCAACTACCATCCTCGTATGCACATTCAACACATTATAGAATATTTCCATCTGAGTCTATTGTTGAAAACCATGCATCTGGCACTTCTGAATTAGGTCTTTAAATTGTTCCCAAGCTTCATATAGCATTTCATCATCTGATTTCCAAAAAGATGTGATGTCATTTCTAAGATTGGCATTCATATTTAAGGTATTATATCGTAGCAAAAATCTCTGGCAAAGATCATTCCATGATGCTACTATTCTTGACGGTAAAGCATTCAGCCTTGCTCTCACACGATCTCTCAAAGAATATGGGAGTAACCTAAGCCTCAGAGCATCTTCAGGAATAGCTTATTGTCTAAATGGGTCACAGACTTCTAGAAAAAAAAATCTTAAATGCAATCTTAGATCTTTAGTGGGTAGTCCATTGAATTGTCCTTCTATTTGCAACATCTAAAACATTATCTGTTTCAATTCAAACTGTTGAGCCTATATGGTTGGTCTGACTACCCCTGGATTAAATCACCCAACATTGGAGCAATATGCTCTCAAATTGGTCTATCTTAGTCATCTATCCCACGTCCAATAGAAGGATTAACATCTCAACCACTTGGATTTTCGTTAAGACCAGGACAATTTGGATTGTCATTGAGACCAGAATCATTCTCATTTCTAGCCATTTTTCTTAGTTCTTTTCACCTTCTTCGCAAAGTTCTATTGACCTCTAGGTCAAAAGGATATTCTTCATTAGTAGGAATGCCTCTTCTTATACACTAATAGCAAACCTATAAAAATCAAATACAACTAAGTTAAATAAAACTAATGGAATTAAGTAAAACAAAACCAAATTTCACCAAATTGTTGATCCCTGGCAACGGCGCCAAAAGCTTATCACATGTGAAATGATATGCGAATTGTGCAAGTATACACATTGGATCAAGTAATAAAATGATGAGTGAGTATTGTTCCCACGAGGATCGGATTGAGGCACAAAAGTGGTCAAGTTAATATAATAAAATACAATTAATGCTATGGTAAAGCTATGGTAAGTATATAGTGGAAATTAAAGGAATAATAATGAATACTTGGAAATACTATGGCAAAATGAGAATACAAATGTAATGGTAATTATGAGAATTACTATGGGAATATTATGTAAACAATCAAATAACTAACAAAGAATGATCGGGTAAAGGTACAAAGACAAAGAATAAATGATATATGATGTTGATTTGGAAGGTCTATATTACTAAGAATCTACCTTTACTGTCAATAATGCCTCGGCAAAATCATATTCAATTTACTGCTCAGAAGAGTTCTAAAATAGTCTGCTTTTTTCCAGAGCAAAAACCTCAAGTTACCTTGCCCGAGCCTATAGGCCTTAATATGATAACCTGCATTGTTTTCCTTCTATATGAACACTGCTCTATGTCTAGAGTCGACTGCAAGTATTAGTCGAGTACTTGCTCATATCATTCAATTTTGATTAATCTAATCCAACCTTTTTAGAATTAGATTTAGTTTATGGGCATGTTGAGCAATCATCTATGTCTAGAGATTGCACGCATACAATTTAGAAATAGAAGAAAATTGAATGCAATAGTAAATTGAATCAAATATATGCTTCAACTATTAAAGAAAGTAAAAGTGTCATCATGTAATCCCAACCTGATAAGGTTTAGCTCATGGGTTAGCACATAGAATTCAAAACCAAAATAACATCCAACACCATTTTCATAATTCAATTCATGGAAGAAAAAAGTAAGAAGTACGAAATATTTTGGGAAGACAACTTTCGCATGTTCAATTCACACTCCAGCGACATAGTGTCCTGTGGTGTCTGAGAGGGATTGCCTTTGTAATACCCTATTTTTGGTGGTGTCAGAAACAATGGTTTTGAGACCACAATTCTGACAAGTTAATTATTATTTTAATATTTATTAAATGTCTACAAGATTTTATTAAGGTCGTATTAAAATTTTGTTAAGAAATTTTGATGTTTGAATGGTTAATTGCGTGAAAAGGACTAAAATGTAAAAGGTATAAAAGTTGAGTTCTATTAGTTAAAGGGGTCAAATGGCTATGGAATTTTTAAGTTAATGGACTTGAATGGTAAATATACCATTTAATGAATTAGTGGGTAGTTATGGTTAAGGTTTTATTGAAATTTTGATAATTTTTAAAGCTTAAAATGGTAATTGAATAATTAAAAGAAAAATTAAGTAAAGAAAGATGAAACAATGTCATCATGTTCTTCCTTTCATTTTTGTTTCAACTGAAAATCCATGGGAGTAGAGCTTAAAGTTTCGGCTAGGATTTAATTTATGCATGTAAGTGAATTCAAGCTTTGTTTTTATTCATTTTTATGTTTTTGAGTTCTTTTTAACTTAATATAGGTAGCCCGAGGGTTAATTTGCAAAACTGCTAAAGATTGAGGGATTTGCCATGAATGTTTTTGAATGTGTTTTGATGTTAGTTTATAGATTATTAGTTTTTATTGTAAAATAAACATTTTTTGTTGAGTGACTCTTGTTAAATATTGGAATTAGGGATTAAATTGTTAAAAGTAGAAATCCATAGTTTTTTTTGTGAAATGTTGGTATTAATGGTGTAACATTGGTTAACATGGATTTAAGTTAAAATGAGTTATATTCAAGTTATGAGCTTAAGTACTAAATTGTGAAAAGTCAAAGTATTAGGGGCAATTTTGTAATTTTGCATAAATATGAACTATGGATTAAATTGAATACTACAAGTACTTAATTGACTAAAATTATCTATTTAATCAAGATAAACCACATTCAGACTTAAATCGAGGAAAAGCGAAAGCTTCAGATTAGTTCAACTCTACTATTGTGCCCCTAGTTGTCGAGGTAAGTTCGTGTGAACTATGATCGTCTTAATGTTAGCAAAATTGGCTAATTGTTATGTTTGTTTTTAATATAAATGAATCTATATATAAATGTATCTATGCTACGATGAATTGATAGATAACAAGTCATGTTTGAACCTTAAGAATTCTTAGGATACAAATGACATGTCATTAGGGATTTCATGTTTCGGGTGCTGGTCTTGAATGTCTTATCGATGGCTGAGGTCCTACATTTGTTGCAGATTCTCCACAGCTCATGTGAACAACATAGTGTAGCTTACGTTCTGACCCACAGGTCGTGTGAGCAGGCCCATTTCACAGCTCGTGTGAGCATTGATGTAAAGGAAATGTTACTGTTATATGGAAAGACACACTATGTGTGAGCATTCCCGAGTATTTGATGTAATTCTAGATGGTTCAATGGGTAAGAAAAGGAAATGAAATGGTAAGTATGCAAATGGGATGAATCATGATCTTATGGCAACATTGATGAATTATATATTATCTTATATATGGTAAATTACATATCTTATGGTTGATTTCATTTGTATGATGGACAAGTATACTAACTTGTGAGTTTGATGATGTTGTATAGGCTTTTACTAGGTTTATGGCATTGTTAATGATTTATGCTTAATATATGAATTGTATAAATAACATGGTAAGTTATGTTTAAATTTATACAAGCTTACTAAGAACTCGTTGCTTACATAGTTCCTTTCATTTTTTTGTAGATTATCAAAAGCTAGACCGATTGGAAACTCATCAGAGACTTATCACACTATCCAACAACTATTTCAGTAGATTTTGTAACAACCTAATTTCGGTGAAATAGGAATAGTGGTCTCGGGACCGAAAATCTGAGCTGAAAAATAAATTTTATTTTTTATTTTTTTATATGGACTGTATTATGTTAGAAATGTCATGTGAAAATTTTGAAAAGAATATTTTACCGGTTATGTGCTTAACTACGAGAAGGACTAAATCGCATAAAATGCGAAAGTTGAATTCTAGTAGCTAGAAGGATCAAATAGCTATGGAATTCAAAATTTAAGGTCCTTATATGGTAATTAGACCGTTAATAAAAAGTATGTAGATATTTTTGTTGACTCATCCATGTAAATTTAGAAAAAGGGCAAGAATTAAATTGGGAAGTGAAAATATTAATTAATTAAAAGATGAAAAGAAAATAAAAATCATATTTTCTCATCTTCTTCCCCAAAATAAACATGGAAACCCTAGGAGAGAAAGAAGAAACTTTCATGGCCAAATTGGGTAAGTTTTTTTGTCCTGTTTTTAGTAATTTTGATATTTTTAAAACTGAGATAGCCTAAACTATCTATTTGGGGGATCAATTTGAAAAGTTATCATGGTATAAAAATTGGGTCAAGGATCTATATGCTGGAAATTTGAAATTTATGGTAGAAAATGAAAGATTGATGATAGATAAACAACTTTTACAAAGTTATTTTTCATGAAAACTTGATTTAGGAACTAAAATGAAAAATGGTGAAAATCCATGGAAAATACTGAAATTTATGAAATGTATGTGCTGTAAAAGTTGTATGTATATTTTTGCTAGGCTTGGGTAGAGGATGATATTTGTATATGGAAATTACTTGATGAGAATGTTCATCTCTAATCACAGACCCATACACCTTGAATGTACTACTACTTGTGTGACCTTAATACTCGAATAATATGAGTAAAGTCCTGATATGAAATGATCTGAACTCGAAACAAACTACTATGAAGCTATACTCGTAATAATAAGAGATGGTCTATACATGTTAAATAAATACATGTTGTGGAAAGCATATGTACATTGGAACTTGATTGTTGTTGAGCCCATACATGTCTTGATGTTACTATGGAATATATGACTAACAAGGGTAATAAGGATGTGTGCAGGGCTTGAGGTCAAAGTGGTTGAATATGCCTTACTTAATTACCTCAAATAGGATGAATGGTAAGTTAAGTACCATGTTATACGAACTTACTAAGCATTTTATGCTTACTCTATTTTTTCCCCTTGTTTTAGAGTAAATAGAAAGCTCATTGGATCGGAAGCTTGGTGGAGATCACTCACACTATCGATCAGCCCATGTCTGTATAGTATGGTGATTCAATAAACACATGATAGAACATCACATTAAATATGTATATACTTACCATACATGCTGTAATAGCCTTGTTTTAGCTAAATCAAAACAGTGGTTTTGAATCCACAAATTTGAGGTCGTAAAATTATTTTAATATTATTTTTGGTGTTTGCAGCATGTTAATTGATATGTGTGAAAGTTTCGTGTGAAAATTTATCGTTTGTGTGTTCGATTTGATAAAAGGACATAATCGCGTAAAATGCAAAAGTTGCATTCTATAAATTAAAAGTGTCTGTTTGCTATGATACATTAAGTGTGAGGTCCTTATGATGTAATTAGACCATGTTTTTAATGAATGGACATAGATGGACATGAGATGTGGTATTTTAATGTTATTACTAAGGTTAAATTAGTAATTGATGAAATAAAGTTAAGAAAAAAATCAAACAAAATAAAAAAAACCCAACAAATTTGTGCCCGTTTTTCCCCATTTCTTCCACTAAAAATGCATGTTAGAAAATCCATGAATAGGGTTTGAGCATTCGGCCATGGTTAAGCTTAATTGAGGTATATTTTGAACTCAGTTTTTCATGATTTTTATGTTTTTGTGATAATTGTTTTGAGTACTAGCTAGCCCGTACCTTAATTTCTGAATTTTTTGGTGATTTTGAAAGTTTCAATTGATGAATTCATGTGTTTTTGAATGTTTGATGATGAATTATTAAATCTTGATGATAGATATCTATGTTTTGTAAAGTGATTTTTAGTGAAAAATGCTTTAAAAGGATTAAATTGTGAAAAGTGTAAATTGAGGGGTTAAATTGTGAAATAAATGAAAAATATGGACTGCTAAGGACCTATAGAGAATTTGGCTAAGCATAAGTTTTGTCAAATTTTGTGAATTTTGTGTATTTATGAAATACGGTCTCAATTGAATAAATGTGTAATTTTGGGGGCTAAAGTGTAAAAATGTCCAAATATGTGTTTGAGGATGAAATTGAATGTGTTGATGAATAAAAGGGTTAATTTTGAATGTATATAGACCAAGAACGAAAGAAAATGGATTTAGATCGGGGAAAATCGAAAGTTATCGAGTAATTGATCCAATTCGTCTATTCTGACTACGAGGTAAGTTCATATACAAATGAATGCCTTTAAATTGATTTACAAATGTTTATTAGTCATTGAATTGCCATGAATGTTGAACGAGCAAATAAGAGCAAGAACCGATGAAGTTACGATATCCAAAAGTCCCGTACGAACCATAGGAATAGTATAGGATACGAGTGTCATGACATTAGGATTCCAAGATGTGATATTGTGTAAGACCATGTCTGGGACCAATTGGCATCGATCTGAGATTACATGTAAGACCATGTCCGGGACATTGGCATCTTTTATGATTTCGTGTAAGACCGTGTTTGGGATAGTGGGATCGATATTTGATAACGTGTAATACCATATCTGGGATATGGCATTGTACGAGTTTAATAGCTATCCGAGTGTCCTTATCAATTTCAAAAGGTTCAACAGCCAATATCGAGAATGGAATGAAAATGTTAATGAGTATCCGATTCAGGTACGTATGGAATATATATGTTATTCAAGAATAAAAGGTGAGTATGTTTATTAATGGTGACATGTGAATTATGAAGCTTGTGTATATGATTTGCTATGGATTCCATGGATAGGTTGGCTTATAATTATCTTATGTTTTAATTTTAATTGTATATTGCTTCCTAAGCTTTTGAAATCTTACTTTGTGTGTGTTTTTCATTGTCTTATAGATTATCAAAGCTACTGTGAGCTCGAGGATCGTCAAGGATTGTCGTCACACTATTGAACATTATTTTGGTAATATTGAAGTTGTAAATATTGATATATGGCATGTATAGGCTAGTGATGTTATGATATGTGTTATGTGTATTTCTTGCCATGTGATATGGTATGAATATGATTGAAACTATGGAATTGGTTTTGGTATAGACTATGTGATGGAAAAATGATTTAATTGATGTTTATATATTGTCTTGTGTAAATGGCCATCTTGGTATGGTTTGGTAGTTGAAATGGTAAGGTTTTGATATGTTTTTGAGTTTGGTTATATGTTATTTGGGACAAATGGATTGGTATGATTTTAGCTCATGAAATTGGTATCCTTTGATATGAAATTGAGTATGAAATTAATTGGTGATATTGTGGACTGAATTATGCATGTTTGGGTATGGTTTTGGCTGCTATTTGGTCATGAATTATGCTTTGGTTGATGCTTGTAAAGATAACCTTTTTTTGGGTGGCATGTTGGCCCTATAAATAGCCTATTTTTGTCCACACGGGTAGAGACATGGCCGTGTGTCTCAGCCGTGTGCGACACACTATCATGGTACACAGCCATGTGTCCCTTGGGGTATCCTTCGATTTAAAGTTAGTATACCCTACAGTTTTGACACGGCCGTGTCTATTGACTGTGTGTGGCACACTGGCTAGCACATGGGCATGTGGTTGGCTGTGTGACCTAAGTCAGTAACCCTTTAGATTTCACACGGCCTGACACACGGGCGTGTCCTTAGCCGTGTGTTTCAAGTCAGTATGTATGCCCTGTTTTCACACGGTCTGTGACACAGGGGTGTCTGGTAGCCGTGTGGGGCACACGGCCTATTCGCACGGGCGTGTGACCCTTATACCTTTAAAAATTTTCTATGTTTCCTAAATTTTTTGAATGTTATCGGTTTAGTCCTGAACCACTTCTAAGCATGTATTAAGGTTTCGTAAGACCTATTTAAGAGACATTGTGAATATGATTGAATGTGATTTGATAATGTGAAAGCTATGTATGTGATATGTTTGTAATATGTTATGAATGGTTTGGTAGTGCCTTTTAACCCTAGTCCAGTGACGGATACGGGTAAGGGGTTTTACACATGCAATATTAAAGAATTTAAAGTATGGTATATGTTGCATTATTTGCAAATGAACTTACCTCAGTACAAAAATGATAGAAACGAGCCTAATCCTCATAAACCTTATTTTTCCCCCGATCAAGACCCAAATCATGTTTTTCTTGATCTATAATGTCAAATTCAACTTGTTCAATACACACATTGCTCATATCGACCCATAACACATACTTTGGTAAAATTACCTTTTTATCCCTAAATTTTCACTTATTTACACTTTAGTCCCTAGGCTCGTAAAATGAAATGCATGCAATTTCTTGGTTACCCAAGCCTAGCTGATTCATATTCTATCTCATATCAGCCCATATTTTCCTTTATTTCACATTTCTACTACTTATTGTACACCTTTTACAAACAAGTCCTTTTTAGGTGTTTTCACTAAAAATCACCTAGTAAAAGATGTTTATCACACATCAAATATTCATATTCCTCCATTAAACATCAAAATACAACCATGTTACACATGGGTCAAATTTCATACATGAACCCTACTTCAAAATATGGATAGAAATGGATAGATCATGCTTCAAGGACTTCAAAAATGTAAAGAGCATTAAAAACGGGGCTTGGGAGCACTTACAATCAAGCTTGGAATGTTGAAAACCCTAGCTATGGAGTCCTTGTAAATTTCGGCCAAGGTGGGAGAAGATGGACAAGATTTTTACATGATTTTTCCCTTTTTATTCTTTTATTAACCAAATGACCAAAATGCCCTCAAGGCCTTTCTTTCAAATTTTTCCTATTCATGCCCATTTTTGTCCAAAATTTTAGAACTTGGTCAAATTTCCTTTTAAACACCTCTAATTAATAATCTAATGCAATTTCATGCTTGAAGCTTCTAGAACCCAAGTTTTACAACTTATTCAATTTGGTCCCTAAAGTCAAATTGGGCATCTTAAGCATAGAATTTCATTACGAAAATTCACACAAACATGCAATCATGTCATGGACCATCAAAAAATCATAAAATAATTATTCTCAAATTTGTGGTCTTGAAACCACTATTCTGACTAGACCGTAATTCAAGGTGTTACAACTTTCCCCCTTTAGGGATTTTCGTCCTCGAAAATCTTACCGATGAAAAGGTTTAGGTACTGTTTTCTCATGGCCTCCTCAGGCTTCCATGTAGTATTTTCAACCCCATGTCTTTTCCATAACACTTTAACTAGGGAAATGCTTTTATTTATGAATTGTTTGACCTCTTGAGCCAAAATCTTAGCCGGTTCTTCACCATAAGTCATATCCGGTCGAACTCAACCTCTGTCGGTGAAATTACATATGAAGGATCTGATCTATAGCGGCGCATAGACACATGAAATACATCATAAATCTTTTCCAACCCTGATGGTAAAGCCAATCGATAAGCAACTAGCCCTATTCTCTCAGTGACCTCATACAGCCCTATAAAATGAGGACTCAACTTGCCTTTCTTGCCAAACCTCAAAACCTTTTTACATAGTGACACTTTCAAAAATACTTTATCACGACTTGATACTCAATTTCCTTCCGTTTCAAATCCGCATAAGATTTCTGTCTATCCAAAGCGGCTTTCAAACAATTACGAATCACCTTCACTTTCACTTTGATTTCCTTCACTAGATCAACTCTGTGAATCTGATTTTCTCTCAGCTCAGTCCAATACAAAGGTGTTCGGCACTTACGTCCATATAGTGCTTCATAAGGCGCCATTTTCAAGCTCAACTAATAAATGTTGTTATAGGCAAACTCCACTAGCGGTAGATACTTTTCCCAACTACCTTGGAATTCTAATACACAACACCGGAGCATGTCTTCCAAAATCTGAATTACTCGCTCAGACTGACCATCAGCCTGTGGATGAAAAGCAATGCTAAAATTCAGCTTTATACCCAAAGCTTCGTGTAACTTTTTCCAAAACCATGATGTGAACCTTGGATCTCTATCTGATAAATCGATATAGGTACTCCATGAAGTCTCACAATTTTACTAATGTACAATTCGGCTAACTCGTCAAGTGAGAAATTGGTATGTACCGGGATAAACTGAGCCGATTTAGTCAGCCTATTGACAATAACCCATATGCCATCTTTCTTTTTCGAAGTTAAAGGCAACCCTGTCACAAAATACATAGTAATCCGATCCCATTTCCATTCAGGGACCATGATGGGTTGAAGTAAACCTGAAGGTACTTGGTGTTCAGCCTTTACTTGCTGACAAACTAAGCTTTTCGATACAAACTCTGAGATATCTCTTTTCATACCATTCCACCAATACATTTTCTTCAAGTCATTATACATCTTTGTGCTACCTGGGTGAACTGACAGACAACTATTGTGCACTTCATGTAAAATATTCCGAATCAACTCAGTGTCTTTCAAAACAAAAATCCTACCACGAACTCTTAAACAACCATCGGAGTCACTCAGAAAATTCAGTTCACTGCTGGACTCGCACTAAATTCTCTTAGCTTGTAGCTCTTTATAAACTTTCTGAGCATCACAAATTGTTGAAGAAAAGTCGGTCTAGCTCATCGAGCCATCATTGGACCAAGCCAGCCGTGTAGTCGTAGCCCTCAAGGCAAACAATGACTTCCTACTCAAAGAGTCAGCGGCCACATTTGCCTTACTCGGATGGTAATCGATCACAAGCTCATAATCTTTTAGCAGTTCCAACCATGTTCGTTGCCTTAAGTTCAAATCCTTTTGTGTCATCAAATACTTGAGACTTTTATGATCGATATAGACATGGCAATTCTCACCAAATAAATAATGTCGCCAAATCTTTAAGGCAAACACTATGGCGGCCAACTCTAAGTCATGTGTCAAATAGCTCTTTTCGTGAGGCTTCAACTGTCTTGAAGCATAAGCTATGACCTTACCCTCTTGCATAAGTACACATCCCAAACCATTCCAGGAAGCATTACTATAAATCACAAATTCTTTTCCTGACTCGGGTTCTACCAAAACTGGGGCCTCAGTCAACAATACCTTTAATTTCTTAAAACTCTGTTGACACTTTTCTGTCCATTCGAACTTGACATCTTTTTGTAACAACTTCGTCATTGGAGTAGCAATCATGGAGAATCCTTTAAAAAACTATCTGTAATAATCGGCCAAACCTATAATGCTTCTAACCTCAATTACATTCCTTGGCGGTTTCCATTCAACAATAGCCAAAATATCTTACTCGGGTCTACTTTAATACCATCACCCGAAACAATGTGGCCCAAGAATCCAACTTTTCAAGGCCAAAACTCTCTTTTACTAAACTTAGCATACAACTGCTTGTCTCTCAAGGTTTGTAGAACAACCCTCAAGTGTTGGGCATGCTAGGATTCATCACGAGAATAAATCAATATGTCATCAATAAAAAAGACAACAAATTTATCCAAATACAATCGAAAAATATGGTTCATCAAATCCACAAAATGAAACAGGAGCATTTTTTAAACCAAAAGGCATGACAAGAATTCATAATGACCATACCTCGTCCGAAAAGAAATTTTCGGCACATCCGAGTCTTTCACTCTCAACTGGTAGTAATCGGGCCTCAATTCTATCTTTGAAAACCATGTCGCTCCTTTCAACTGGTCAAACAAGTCATCAATCCTTGGCAAAGGATACTTGTTCTTAATTGTTACTTTATTGAGCTGTCGATAGTCTATACATAACCTTATAGATCCGCCTTTCTTTTTTACGAATAATATTGGAGCACCCCATGGTGAAAAGCTCGGTCTCACAAAACCCTTGTCAGTCAATTCTTGCAACTGTGACTTGAGTTCTTTCAATTCGGTCAGGGACATTCTATATTGAGCAATCGAGACAGGTGCTATACCAAAGACTAACTCAATGCCAAACTCAACTTCCCTAATAAGAGGTAATCATGTAGCTCTTCCGGGAAAACATCCAGATACTCACATACAACAGGCAGTGATTCAATCTTTGATTCAAACTATTTCGTATTGAACACATAAGCCAAATAAGCTTCATGTCCCTTTTGAATACATTTCTGAGCAGACATCAAAGAAATCACAATTGGCAACTTATCTGACTCGTTTGATTCAACCCGGAGAATTTTACCATTTTCACATTTCAATTCAATAACTTTTTGTGTACAATTCACTATAGCATCATGAAGTGTCAACCAATCCATGCCCAATATAACATCAAATTCATCGAATGGAAATAACATCAAGTCAGCCGAAAAATAATGATCTCTACTTACATACCTTATCAACTAAAACATGCTTGCCTAATGGGTTTGACACTTTAATCATAAATTTCGTAGACTCAACAGGCATATTCATACTAAATACCAATTTCATGCACACATATAAATGAGTAGAACCAAGATCAATCAAGGCAATAACAGAAGTGTCATAGAGAGAAAAAGTACCTGTAATCACGTTGGGAGAAGTTGTGTCCTCACGCGCACGTATAACATAGGCCCTAGCTAGAGTTCTAGCTTTGGATCTCACTGCTGTATCCCTTGTGACATTTTTACTACTAGCCCCATTACCTACATTTCTCAAGGCTCTCCCTTTTGTAGCCGTACTACTCGGCCTTGTACTCTGAAAATTTTCTTTCTCAACCACCTCAAGACAATATTTGATATGGAGATTTTGAGAACCACATCAAAAACAAGATCCATCGCTCACCCTACACTTGCCAAAATAACCTCTACCACATTGTTGGCACTCAGGTCTGGGAGCTCTATCATTACCTGCACTAGCCATAGATGTAGCCTGAGATCTAAAACCAGAATTTTGCTTCTTACGGTTTCTGTACGAATGTCCAACCGACACATGAGAAAGAGAATACATATCTCTGGATTTCTTAGACTGAGATCGAAGTGACTTGCTCATCGGCCTCTTCCTTATATCTCTAGCCTCAGCTTTGGCTCTTCTCCTTTCCTTTTTCAGCTCCTCAGCTTTACAAGCCTGATCAACGAGCACAACAAATTCCTTCAGCTCAAGAATACCCACTAACACTCTAATGTCCTCATTAAGTCCATTTTCAAACCTTCTACACATTTTAGCCTTGGAGGATACACACTCTCGAGCATATTTACTAAGTCAAACAAACTCTATTTCATCCTCAGTAACTGACATGCGACCTTGTTTCAAATCGAGAAATTCCTTATGCCTCTGATCGATGAATGGCTCATGGATATATTTCTTTCGAAACTCTTCTTGAAACAATTCCCATGTGACCCTTTCTCTCGATACTGTCAAAACTAGCATTTTTCACCAATGATATGCTTCATCTCTCAACAAGGAAATAGCACATTTCAAACATTCATTAGGTGTGTAGAATAGCTGACCGAATACCCGAATGGAATTGGCCCTAAATTTTTCCCTTAGTAGTATCAACATATCACATATTTAAACCATTAAGCTTTTATATGGCATTCCACACCAATTTCATATCTATTCATCATTATATCACATTTATTGCCATGCTCATTAATCATATTTCATACATTAATTATACTTTCCATCCATCACACTCATTAACATAATCAACCATAAGCCTCATCAAACATATACCTTTAGTATGTAACCCACATCTCATCACACATCCATCAAAAAACCACAACAAGATTAAACACATTTGCATGCATGCACAATTGATTAGGGTTACAACCCAAATAATCAACATGGGCCACCTCTCATGGCCAAATACAAAATGAATCATAACATCATCATGAGCCAACACATTTGGCTAATCAATATGACACATAATAAAAAGACCAAGTCCTTATACATGCCATATCCAAAATGATAAAACTAACTATACCCAAATGTTCATTTGATAGTGTGATCGAGTCTTCGACGTTCTCCGATCCCCGAGCTAGCTTGGCGAAACTATAAGAGATGGAAAAGAAAAGGGGCAAGCATAAAGCTTAGTAACTTCACATGCAAACAAAATGTAACTTAAAAAGCTTAAATCATGCATTTAACATAACAAACATAATCTTGCATATTATTAATTCTCATAAACTTATTCCTCGTATGTATATAAATACATGTTCTTACCATGAGCTCATCATATTTCATGCCATTCACATAAGTTTGATGTACATACCTGTGCCCACTTGCACATTATAACTTACTTTCGTGCCTTGTTGCAATCATTACGATTACTCATAGAACTTCTTTGAACTCCCCATTGAACACTTAGAATACTATCAGATACATAGGAGTTTGCACCTAAGTGCCTTATATGTAGCCAATGTTACGTCATATCTCAGATCACATGTTGCTCGTTTACAAGCTGCTCATGGGTCTGCTCATGCAGGCTGTCAGGTGTCCGCAACAGATGCCAGACTACATCTCCATCAATACAATATAAGAGACCAGTTTTCGGATGCCAAAACATGTGTCACATTTATCACGAACTCAGACCATAACTCAATGAGTTCGAATGTCACATATATCATGAACTCAAACCACCACTCAATGAGTTTAGATTACATAATTCCTAGTGACACGTCACTTGTATCCTAAACTATTCATAAAGTTCAAACGGGATTCTTCGATACCATATTTCTGTAGAACTTGCTCATAATGTCGATTTCATTGCTCATAGCATCAATCACATATTCATGGAGAAATCAAAGCATAAATCATGATACAATTTAGGCAATAAACACATGATACAACATCACACTAAATATATATGTACTTACCATACATGCAATATTAAAGTATGGTATATGTTCCATTATTTGCAAATGAACTTACCTTGATACAAAAATGATAGAAACGAGCCTAATCCTTGTAAACCTTGTTTTTCCCCAGATCAAGACCCAAATCACCTTTTTCTCGATCTATAATGCCAAATTTAACTTGTTTAATACACGCATACTTTGGTAAAATTACCTTTTTACCCCTAAATTTGCACTTATTTACACTTTAGCCCCTAGGCTCGTAAAATGAAATGCATGCAATTTCTTGGTTACCCAAGCTTAGCCGGTTCATATTCTATCTCATATTAGCCCATATTTTCCTTTATTTCACATTTCTACTACTTATTGTACACCTTTTACAAACAAGTCCTTTTTAGGTGTTTTTACTAAAAATCACTCAGTAAAAGATGTTTATCACACATCAAACATTCATATTCCTCCATTAAACATCAAAATACAACCATGTTACACATGGGTCAAATTTCATACATGAACCCTACCTTAAAATATGGCTAGAAATGGATAAATCATGCTTCAAGGACTTCAAAAATGTAAAGAACATTAAAAATGAGGCTTGGGAGCACTTACAATCAAGCTTGGAATGTTGAAAATTGTAGCTATGGTGTCCTTGTAAATTTTGGCCAAGGTGGGAGAAGATGGATAAGATTTTTGCTTGATTTTTCCTTTTTATTCTTTTATTAACCAAATGACCAAAATGCCCTTAAGGCTTTTCTTTCAAAATTTTCCTATTCATGCCCATTTTTGTCCAAAATTTTAGAACTTGGTCAAATTGCCATTTAAGGACCTCTAATTAATAATTTAATGCAATTTCATGCTTGAAGCTTCTAGAACCCAAGTTTTACAACTTATTCAATTGGGTCCCTAAAGTCAAATTGGACATCTTAGGCATAGAATTTCTTCATGAAAATTTCACACAAACATGAAATCATGTCATATACCATCAAATAATCATAAAATAATTATTTTTATTTCAAATTTGTGGTCTCAAAACTACTGTTCTGACTACACCCTAATTCAGGATGTTACACTTTGAGTGTACTACTTAAGCATCCATCGGAATTCAATGATTCAACGAACATAAAACTCTTGACATGGAAGGAAAATCTTGATATGATATGATAATGAATTGAAAGAATATTTCTTGATGAGCTCATCTATGTTACTTGATTGATATGAGTATTCTGGGGACTAACATGTTTGATGGAATGTATGTGAATAGGCAATTTAGCCAAATGGATGGAAACATATCATTGTATGCCTAGATTTTAATAAACAAGATTTGTATGTTTAGTTCCTATTATACGAACTTACTAAGCATGTAATGCTTACTTCATTTTATTTTCCCTTGGTTTTTTAATGCTCGGAAGCTCGTGAAGGTTGGAAGATTATTGGAGCATTGTCATGCTATCAACTAGCATTTTGGGTATATTTAGTGAAATCATTTTTGGTATAATGGCATGTATAGGACAACTTGGCCAATAGTGGCTTGAAATTTTATTTTGTAACCTAGCCATTGGAATGGCTAGTAATGGTTCATTTTGGTATGATTAAGTAGATTATTATGTTATACATATACACATGTGTTATGTTATGAATATGTTATCAAAGGTTGCTATTGCCTAAGTTAATACAAGGTAAGTTTAAAACCACCTATGCATGTAATGGTATGCCTTGTTAAATGATGAATTTACCTACTTTAAATGCTTGGAATGGTTGGTATTGATTGTGTGTTTCGAGTGCAGGTCTTGAGTGAATTTTTGGGTGAGAAATGAAGCTAGAAATGGCTTCATTTTGTCCACACGGTCTAGACAAAAGACCGTGTGTGACACACGACCTAGTAACACTGGCTTGTGGTTAGGCCATGTGTCCCCTGCACCTAAATTTTAAGAAATAGAATGCCCAGAATTTGGAACACGGGAAGAGACACGGGCGTGTGTCTTTGCCATGTGAAACCTACATCTAATTTTGAATTGAATTAATTAACCACACGACCTAGCACATGGGCGTGTGGCATGGCCGTATGTACAAGTCAGAGAGTTACACGGGGTCAAACACGGCCTCCAACATGGGCTTGTCTGATAAACCGTAATTTATACATAGTTTTACCCCATACCTAGTGCATTCATGGATGGTTTCTCCTTAGATTTGGTGAATTTGATGCTCCTAATCCTTTAATTTCATGTTTTATACTTAAGAGAGCATAGGAGAGTAAAAAGAGTGAGAGACGAGCCGAAAACGGAGAAAATGGACCCATATGGGAAACAACACGGCCTGGACTTCCTCATACGGGTGTGTCACACGGCTATGTCAATTTGGCAGGATCGAAGCACGACTTACACGGGTGGATCACACGCCCGTGCCCATTTAACAGCCTTGACCACTGCCTATTAGTAATCGCACACGGGCATGTCACACGGGCGTGTCCTTGCCAAACCCAAGTTTAGTCCAATTTGGAAAAGGTCAATTTTGAGGGCTCTCAGACATTCCAAAGCCTATAAATACACCCTACAAGAGGAGAAGATGGGGGGATGGACAGTGGGAAGCAAGGAATTACTTAAGAAAAGCTAATTGATCCATCTCAAGAGCCGGATTCATTATCAAGATTGGATATCTCCCTTCAAGTTCCTTCAGGAGTTTTAGGTTTTCTTATGTTTTGTTATCTTTATGCTTTTTAGATGTTTTCTTTCATAAGTAAGAACTAAACCGCTAAATACCTAAGGGGAATGAAACCTAAGATAGATCTTGTTATTATTATCTGAATTTTATGATAAATATTTGACTTGTTCTTAATTATGTGTTCTTAATTCTTGTTTTGATATTCTAGGATACTGATTCAAGTTAAGCTCTTATTCAGAGGAGGAATAGACCCTGTCTAAGAGTAAATTTGTCATAATTAAGCGGAGTTGATTGCGCGCCTAGAGATAGGGTGATAAGACTTTGCCGGATTATGGTGAAACCTAATAAGGGAATCATAGATCAAGTTAACGCAATTCTAGGGTGTTAGTTAGCAAGAGATTTCAATTATTCAACCTAGGGTTAGACGTTATTAGTCTCGAGAGAGATAATAATATAACTTAGAGATTTCTACGGATCAAGTCAAATGAATAAATCATCTGATTCAGAGTCAAATAACAAGTGAATTCTAGGTGGATTTGTCCTTAGGTATTGTCTCAAGCAATCAAATTTTCCCAAAAGTATTTTCCCAAGTTTTTCTTTCTGTGCATTCTTAGTTACTAATTAGTTTAGACAACCAAACCTCTTAAATTTTAGGCTAGATAATAAAAAGGAAGTAAGTACTAGTACTCGTAGTTCCTTTGGGTTGATAATCCGGTCTTGCTGAACTATACTACTGTTCGATAGGTACACTTGCCTTAATCGTGATAATAAGTTAGTCTTAAGAACGTTTCATTTATAAATCTTTAAAACCTATTAGGAATATCATGTATCAAGTTTTTGGCGTCGTTGCCGAGGAACTAAGATATTAGGAACACTCGATTTTTATTGCTTTATCCATTTACTTTTACTGCAATTTAAATATATTTCTAATTTTTATTACTAATTCTTCTTTTTCCCTTTTTCTGACAGGTTCTTATAGTTTATGACTTGAAGAAACCCATTAGGACCATTACTTTTTGATAGTGAGATCTATCGTATAGTTCGCAGAAACCAAAGAGAACTAAGGCGAAGCTTAGACGAACAAGAGGACGATATTCAAACCACAACCAAGGAGATGGCTGAAAATCAGGAAAACTTGATACCTCCTACGATTGCTGTTAATCCAAGTAAATCAGAATCCTGATTTTCAGCCATCTCCTTGGTTGTGGTTTGATTATGCTAAACCTACTTTAACAAGAACTGGATCGAGTATAGTTAGACCTGCTATTTCCATAAATAATTTTGAACTGAAACCTAACATAATTCAAATGATACAACAGTTTGTTCAGTTTGATGGTTTGCAAGATGAGGATCCGAATGCTCATTTGGCGAATTTCCTGGAATTCTGCGATACATTTAAAATCAATGGCGTTTCTGATAATGTCATACGTCTTCGATTGTTTCCCTTTTCATTGAGGAACAAAGCTAAAAAGTGGTTGAATTCATTACCACAGGGGTCAATCACTACTTGGGAACAAATGACCGAAAATTTTTTACTAAAATATTTTTCGTCGGCTAAAACGGCTAAATTACGTAATGATATCTCTTCTTTTGTGCAGATGGATTTAGAGGCACTCTACGATGGATGGGAGAGATATAAAGACCTTTTTTGAAGATGCCCTCACCATGGGTTACCACTCTGGCTACAAGTTCAAACTTTTCATAATGGCATGAATTCTTCGACTCGACAAATGGTTGACGCAGCTGCTAGCGGAACCATCAATAATAAAACACCTGAAGATGCCTATGAATTTATAGAGGAGATGTCACTGAATAACTATCAGTGGCAAGTCATGAGGACAAAGCCAACGAAAATAGCTGGTCTTTACAATGTCGATTCGGACACCATGCTCTCTAATCAGGTAGAACTCTTGAATAAGAAAATAGATGATTTTCTTAGTTTTTTACAGGTTCACCCAGTAATGCAGTGCGAAGCAAATGGAGGTGGATTGAGCACTTCAGAATACCCACCTTGTAGCCACAACATGGAGAACAAGGAGTTAAATTATATGGGTAATAATCCTCGATCTCAAAACAATCCTTACAGAAATACTTACAATGCAGGTTGGAGGAATCACCTGCATTTTTATGGGGAGGCCAAGGAAATCAGAAACCACCACCCCCTCTAGGTTTTCAGCAACCACCACACCAGTAGGAGAAAAAGCCAAACCTTGAGAAGATGCGAACCAAATTCATCTCGGTGTCAGAGACTCGTTTTCAGAATACCGAGACAGCACTCAAAAATCAACAAGCATCAATCCAGGGGCTCGAAACTCAGATTGGACAACTCACCAAGTTGATTCCTGAATGACCACAAGGTAGCTTCCAAGCAACACTGAATCTAACCCAAGGGAGCAACTCAATGTAATTGCCATTCAAGATGAGGAAGGGTGTAACACCCCGAACCCGAAACCGACACCGGAGTCGAACACGAGGTGTTAACTGACTTTAACCCCTTATAAAATTTATTTTCCAGACACTGCCCAATCTGTGTACTAGTCGTTTTAAAAATCATATCCTGAGTTTCGTAACTCAAAAATCAGTTTTGTAATTTTTCCCAGAAACTAGACTCATGTGCCCATCTATGTATTTTTTTCTAGAATTTTTGGTCGGGCCAATTAGTACAGTTTATTAGTCAAAGTCTCCCATGTTGCAGGGGTCGACTACACTGACCTTTGCCCATTACGACTTGGATATCTCCCTGCACGGGGCTTCAATACTGATGCCGTTTGTTTCTATGAAAACTAGACTCAGAGAGGAATCTGTACATATATGGTACGACCCATAATTATCTCTGGTTAATTTATAATGAATTTCAAAAGTCGGAGCAGGGAATCCAGAAACCGTTCTGGGTCTGTCCCACAAAAATCTGTTTATCTCTTAATATACTGCCCATATGATCTTTTCGTTACTTCCCCATGAAAACAGACTCATCGAGCTTCGATTACATAATTTATCCATCAATTAATTCCACTCCTACTATTTTTAGTGATTTTTCAATCTCATGACACTGCTGCTGCCAGCATCTGTTACGAAAGTAACTAGGTCCATTTCATGCCTACCCTTGATCCAACTCAATCGAACATTCGTGCCATTTTCGCATGGCTTAAAGTTTACATGGCAAAGTTCAAACACAACGTAATAGCTTATACATGCCAAAATGTTCTTCTAAGCCAACTAAGAAGAAAGTACCAAAACTTGCTATCCGGTGTGATGACTTCGATGACGGCCTGACCCCGCAAAAATAGATGAGTCCAAGTAACCTATAATGGGTGACAAGGAAACACCGAGTGAGTTTATAACTCAGTAAGTCATAAGCAATGCACTACCATCCATCAATAACATTATCACAAGAGGAAACAAAATGGAACGAGACAATTTACTCCATCCATACCGAACCATACCATAGTTCCTCCAACCTATCGATTCAGTTTCATATCAATTCATGCATTCACATTCCATATACTCATCAATAGGACATTGAAGCATTTTCATAAATCAATTTATTTTCGTTACAATCAAACGACTAAACGGCCTTTCACCCATCCTACGATAAATTTTATGTACGTGACTTCAAGTATATTTATCACATAGGTTCAAACTTACCGAGCTCAACACCAAGTATAAGCATAGCACCTATTAGCCATGTACTCAAGACACTTACCCGATCCGCTGTCCGCGATCGACTCAATAGTGTCGCACACATAGTGTCCATAATGATTCACGAATGTATATTGAGTCCGCACACTCAGTGCTATATAATCAACTCGCACACTTAGTGCTACGTAATCAAATCGCACACTTAGTGCTACATAGTCAAACTCGCACACTTAGTGCCGCATGGTCAATTCGCACACTTAGTGCATCATATTCATTTGCACACTTAGTGCAACATAGTCAAATCGCACACTTAGTGCTGTACAATTTAATCCCGCGCACTTAGCGCCAATCTCATGGTCATAAATGGTTATACCCGCACGTTTAGTGCCGAGATCAACAACTCAGTACATCTTACCTCTTTTCTTTTCATTCAACAATTTCATCATCACATACGTACATGCATATATATATGTGTATATTTATTCATTCCATTCAGCATCAATACATAAACATTATGACCATTTGAAATAATACCAACTACATGCTTAATGACTTACCTTGTGTTGGGTAAGACGGTTCCAACTCGGCTACTCAGTGATCTTTTCTTTGCCTTTGCTTGATTCTCCTCCTTTAGCTCCTTGAGCTTAATCAATAATTCACTAGTTTAACCATCTTGTTAAACATTCATAATTCAATTACACATGCTTATGTATGTTTGTATATTCGGCAACCCTCCTCACTAATTACTCATGTTGATGGCCGAATGGATGTATGTGTGTACAATGTCAACTGTAACATCATGTAATTCCACATATGACTACATTTCTTAAGTTCCACATCTTAATGCCCATTATACATAATCAAATTTAACATCATATATATATTTACTCATGTGGCCGAATATACATACTCCCATATAATATCAAGTACTCACTTTAAGTATATTGCCGAATATACTTAATCGTACACACACCTAACCAAAATAATTTCTAAAATCTTTATATCATTTATAACACATCTAATTATCCTTTTTCACATTATCAACCAAATCACATACATTATTTACTATAACATCTTTACATTCGGCATTGGTGTCAACCATAGTAGCCGATTCTTCCTACTTTGTACCCATGCATCTATTAATCCTTAGTTGGTTCAAACACTTCACACACTAGGATTCATCAAATTTTTAACAAGAAATAAAATCTCTAATCCTCAAACTACCATGGCCGAACCTTCATGGAGTTGCTCAGACTCCTCATTTCTACTTCTCACACACTCTCACATCCAAACCCTTTTATTAAACACCCAAAGTCAACCATCTCCTTACCTCATCACCAAAGACATCAAAATACCAACCAAGAACGTAACATTCATGGCCGAATGTCATCTCCATCATTTAACAAAGTTTGAACCATGGCTAGGTAGATTTTGAACTTACAACTTAAAATATACATGAATCTCAAAGAATAACATTAAACATACCTCAATCTAGTTACATGCATGGCCAAACTTCCTCCTAATCCTCTTCCTTAGGATTTTCGGTCAAAAGAGGTTGAAAAAGGATGAACAAAACCTTTCTTTTCCTTCCTTTAGCTCACGGCAATGGGGTGTATGCATGAGACCATTATTATTTTTTTCTTTTTTTTTCATCACCCTTCCTTTCATTATTTAATTATCATGCTTATTATTTTATTTTCCTTACCATACATCACTAACACAACATGTTGGTGACATGTTTCCACCCATAGCATGGCTGGCCACTACATATTAGGGAGGGGGAATTTGACATGCAAGTCCCCTTTTTCTTCCACATGCACTAATAGGTCCTCATGCATTGACCTATCACATTTCAAAATTTTCTCATATAAGTCCTATTGACTAAATTCACATGCAATCGACTAAATCGAAGCTTGAAATTTTCACACATTCATGATTACATATTCTAGACAATAAACATCACATTCAAACCTTTCGGTGACTCGGTTTAGCAGTCCCGAAACCACTTCCCGACTAGGGTCAATTTTGGGCTGTCACAACTCTCCCTCACTTAAGAAATTTTCGTCCTCGAAAATCTTACCGGTAAATAGGTTTGGATATCGTTCTTTCATCGAGCTCTCGGGTTCCCAGGTTGCTTCCTCGATCCCGTGTTTGAGCCACAACACCTTAACCAACGGAACCCTTTTATTTCGCAACTCTTTCACTTCACGAGCTAGGATACGAATCGGTTCTTCTTCATAGCTCAAGTCAGATTGAATTTCAACTTCTGAGGGATTAATCACATGTGACGGATCGGATCTATAACGTCGAAGCATTGAAACATGGAAGACATCGTGCATCCTTTCAAGTTCAGGGGGCAAAATCAATCTATATGCAACCGGCCCCACTCGTTCAAAATTTCGTACGGCCCAATGAATCTCGGGCTCAACTTGCCTTTACGGCCAAATCTGAGTACCTTCTTCCAAGGTGACACTTTAAGAAACACTTTATCTCCCACCTGATATTCAATGTCCTTTCGTTTTAAATCCGCATACGATTTTTGACGATCTGTGGCTACCTTCAGACTTTCGCGGATTACCTTTACTTTTTGTTCGGCATCTTTAATCAAATCAACTCCGAAAATTTTACTTTCACCAAGCTCGGTCCAAAACAATGGCGTACGGCATTTACGACCGTACAAAGCCTCATAAGGTGCCATCTTAATACTTGATTGAAAACTATTGTTGTAAGCGAATTCAATCAAAGGTAAATACCGTTCCCATGAACTACTGAACTCGAGGATGCAACATCTCAACATATCCTCAAGTATCTGAATTATCCGATCGGATTGACCATCGGTTTGGGGGTGAAAAGCGGTGCTAAAATGCAGCTTGGTACCCAAAGCTTCTTGCAATTTCTTCCAAAATCGTGAGGTGAATCTCGGATCTCTATCCGACACGATAGAAATAGGTACTCCATGTAATCTCACAATCTGAGAGACATACAATTCGGCTAGTTTATCCAATGAAAGATCCGTAGCACGGGAATAAAGTGAGCTGACTTAGTCAGCCTATCAACAACAACCCAAATCGCATCCTTCTTACTTGCGGACAATGGCAGTCCGGACACAAAGTCCATTGTGACTCGGTCCCATTTCCACTCGGGTATCATGATCGGCTGAAGTAACCCTGAAGGCACTTGATGTTCCGCTTTCACTTGTTGACATATTAAACATCTCGAAACAAAGTCGGAGATGTCTCGTTTCATACCATGCCACCAAAACCGACGTTTCAAGTCGTTGTACATTTTCGTGCTCCCCGGGTGAATTGACATTCGGCTACAATGGGCTTCGTTCAGAATCATCGGAATGAGTTCCGAATTCCTTGGAACACACAAACGACTTCTAAACCTCAAACAACCATCATCATCAATCTGAAACTCCGATTCCTTGTTCGGAACACACTCAGCTCGTTTTGCAACCAATTCATCATCGTCTTTCTGAGCTTCACGAATTTGATGAGTCAATAATGGTTTGGCTTTTAATTCAGCTACTAACACATTGTCAGGTAGAACAGACAAGTGTACATTCATCGCTCGCAAAGCAAACAGTGATTTCCGGCTTAAGGCGTCCGCAACCACATTAGCCTTTCCCGGTGGTAATCAATGACAAGCTCGTAATCTTTCAACAACTCAAGCCAACGTCTTTGTCGCAGATTCAAGTCTCGTTGAGTCATCAAATATTTGAGACTTTTGTGATCCGAAAACACATGGCACTTCTCACCAAACAAATAATGTCGCCATATTTTCAATGCAAACACAATGGCGGCTAGTTCGAGATCATGGGTCGGATAATTTCTCTCGTGTGGCTTCAATTGTCTCGACGCATAGGCCACAACTCGACCTTCTTGCATCAATACGCAACCCAACCCAAGTAGGGATGCGTCACTACAAATGACAAACTCTTTACCCGATTCGGGTTGCACCAAAATTGGAGCTTCAGTCAAATGAGTTTTCAGTTGATCGAAGCTTTTCTGACATTTCTCCGTCCATTCGAACTTAACATCCTTTTGAAGTACTTCGTCATTGGTGTGGCTATCATCGAGAAACCTTTGACAAATCGTCGGTAATAACCGGCGAGCCCTAGAAAGCTCCGGACTTCGGTAACATTTCTCGGAGGCTTCCAGTTAAGTATGGCTGAAATTTTGCTCGGGTCAACTCGAATACCCGATGCGGATACCACATGACCCAAGAAGCTAACCTCTCTTAACTAGAACTCACACTTACTGAACTTAGCATATAACTGCTTATCCCGCAAAATTTGCAACACTAGCCTCAGATGCTCATCATGTTCGGTCTCATCTCTTGAATAGACCAAGATGTCATCAATAAACACAACTACGAAGCGATCCAAATACGGCCTGAAGATCCGATTCATCAAATCCATAAACACCGCAGGGGCATTAGTGAGCCCAAACGGCATCACTAAGAACTCGTAGTGACCGTGCCTCGTTCTAAAGCAGTTTTGGGTACGTCCGAATCTCGAATCCGCAACTGATAATAACCCGATCTCAAATCTATCTTTGAAAACACCGATGCTCCCTTTAATTGATCGAACAGATCATCAATACGCGGTAACGGATACTTATTCTTTATCGTCACTTTATTCAGTTGACGATAGTCAATGCACAACCTCATGGTTCCGTCCTTCTTTTTCACGAACAATACTGGTGCACCCCAAGGTGAGAAACTCGGTCGAGCGAAACCTCTATCGTCAATTCTTGCAACTGAGCTTTCAACTCTTTTAACTCGGTTAGTGCCATACGATACGGAGCGATCGAAATTGGCGTAGTTCTAGGTACAAGCTCAATACCAAACTCTACCTCCCGAACAGGTGGCAAACCCGGTAACTCTTCAGGAAAAACATCCGGGTATTCACAAACCACCGGCACCGATTCGGGTTTCTTTTCTAACTCCTTGTCATCAAGTACATACGCGAGGTATGCTTCGCACCCTTTCCTTACATATTTCTGGGCCAACATTGCTGATATTACAGCTGGCAACCCCCTTAAGTCCGCAGACTCAACTCGGATTATTTCGTTATTTGCGCACCTCAAATCGATAGTCTTGCTTTTGCAATTCACAACCGCATCATGCGCGGTTAACCAATCCAAACCAAGAATAACATCAAACTCGTCGAACGGCAAAAGCATCAAATCGGCCGGAAAACAGGATTCTCGGATTATTAGAGGGCATCTCTTACACACTTTATCAACAAGTACGCATTGACCCAAAGGGTTTGATACTCGAATTACGAGCTCAGTAGACTCAACAGATAGAGTCTTACTGGTTGCTAAGGTTTCGCATACATATGAATGAGTAGAACCAGGGTCAATCAATGCAATCACATTAGTATCAAAGAGAGTGAAGGTACCAGTGATGACGTCGGGGAGGATGCCTCCTCTCGTGCGCGAATGGCATATGCTCTAGCAGGAGTACGGTTCTCGGCTCGATCGGCCGTATCAGAGGCCCCCTCTGACTACCACCCCTGCCTCCTAAAATTCTCGGTGGTCTACCTCTAGATGTCACTCCACTAGGTCTTGCACCTTGAATCTTATTCTTCTCATCCAGCTCCGTGCAATCTCTAATAAGTGGTCCTTCGAACCGCATCCGTAACAGGCCCTGCTAGTAGACTTGCCCCAACATTCACCTAGGTGTCGTCTTCCACATTGGGGACATTCAGGTTTCTCGTGACGATTATTGCCCACACTAGCTACCGAAGTAGCTCGGGAGCCCATCGATGGTCTTGCCCTGATGGAAATTCCCGCAGTCGCCCTCGACTTATTAATGTCCTCCCTGAACTTCTTTACAGCTGAGAACGGAGCTTTACCCGTCGATCTTTTACGATAATCTCTAGCTTCAAATTCAGCCTTCCTCTTCTCCTTTCCAATTCTTCCGCCTTGCAGGCTCGTTCGACTAGTGTTACGAATTCTTTTATTTCCAAAATACCCATTAGTAGCTTTAAATCTTCATTCAATCCTTCCTCGAATCTTTTGCACATAGCAACCTCATCAGCTACACACTCCCGGGCATACCTACTGTGTCTTACGAATTCATGTTCGTATTCAGATACAGTCATACGGCCTTGCTTGAGTTCCAAGAACTCCTTACGCTTCTGATCAATGAACCGTTGGCTAATAAATTTCTTTCGGAATTCCGTTTGAAAGAAGTCCCAAGTTACTCGCTCGTTCGGGACTATGGAAATCAAGGTCCTCCACCAATAGTAGGCTGAGTCTCGCAACAAAGATACAGCACATTTTAGACATTCGTCGGGTGTGCATGACAATTCATCGAACACCCGAATGGTGTTATCAAGCCAGAACTCGGCCCTTTCGGCATCATCAGTTACTATGGCCTTGAACTCCTCGGCCCCACGCTTCCTAATCAAGTCTACAGGTGGCTTACTCAGCCTCACAGGATCAGCGACTGATGGCATTACAGGCTCTTGGGGTGGATTATTCAAATTTGGGAATTGTTGGACAGCCGGGTTGGTTCGGGCATATTGCGCGACCCACTCATTCATCATGGTAAAGAAGGCTTGTTTAGCCCCCTCACCTTGATTATTCGCAGATGACTGAGGTTCAACAGGCGGCGTCCCTTGTGCAGGAGCAGCCGCTACGCTCTCAACGTCATCCGCTAGGGTTCTTTCTTCACCGGGGTCCATTTACTAATCAAAACAAAAACATTTCAACCGTCAGAAGTCATCACACATTTAAACATTAACATTCGGCATGTATAGCTAGACTCATACGCGCTATGGTAGTCCTAAAACCGACTAAACCATAGCTCTGATACCAATGAAATGTAACACCCCGAACCCGAAACTGACACCGGAGTCGAACACGAGGTGTTAACTGACTTTAACCCCTTATAAAATTTATTTTCCAGACACTGCCCAATTGTGTACTAGTCGTTTAAAAAATCATATCTTGAGTTTCGTAACTCAAAATCAGTTTCGTAATTTTTCCCAGAAACTAGACTCATGTGCCCATCTATGTATTTTTTTCTAGAATTTTTGGTCGGGCCAATTAGTACAGTTTATTAGTCAAAGTCTCCCATGTTGCAGGGGTCGACTACACTGACCTTTGCCCATTACGACTTGGATATCTCCCTGCACGGGGCTTCAATACTGATGCTGTTTGTTTCTATGAAAACTAAACTCAGAGAGGAATCTGTACATATATAGTACGACCCCTAATTATCTCTGGTTAATTTATAATGAATTTCCAAAGTCGGAGCAGGGAATCCAGAAACCGTTCTGGCCCTGTCCCACAAAAATCTGATTATCTCTTAATATACTGCCCATATGATCTTTTCGTTACTTCCTCATGAAAACAGACTCATCGAGCTTCGATTACATAATTTATTCATCAATTAATTCCACTCCTACTATTTTTAGTGATTTTTCAATCTCATGACACTGCTGCTGCCAGCATCTGTTACGAAAGTAACTAGGTCCATTTCATGCCTACCCTTGATCCAACTCAATCGAACATTCGTGCCATTTTCGCATGGCTTAAAGTTTACATGCCAAAGTTCAAACACAACGTAATAGCTTATACATGCCAAAATGTTCTTCTAGCCAACTAAGAAGAAAGTACCAAAACTTGCTATCCGGTGTGATGACTTCGATGACGGCCTGACCCCGCAAAAATAGATGAGTCCAAGCAACCTATAATGGGTGACAAGGAAACACCGAGTGAGTTTATAACTCAGTAAGTCATAAGCAATGCACTACCATCCATCAATAACATTATCACAAGAGGAAACAAAATGGAACGAGACAATTTACTCCATCCATACCGAACCATACCATAGTTCCTCCAACCTATCGATTCAGTTTCATATCAATTCATGCATTCACATTCCATATACTCATCAATAGGACATTGAAGCATTTTCATAAATCAATTTATTTTCGTTACAATCAAACGACTAAACGGCCTTTCACCCATCCTACGATAAATTTTATGTACGTGACTTCAAGTATATTTGTCACATAGGTTCAAACTTACCGAGCTCAACACCAAGTATAAGCATAGCACCTATTAGCCATGTACTCAAGACACTTACCCGATCCGCTGTCCGCGATCAACTCAATAGTGTCGCACACATAGTGTCCATAATGATTCACGAATGTATATTGAGTCCGCACACTCAGTGCTATATAATCAACTTGCACACTTAGTGCTACGTAATCAAATCGCACACTTAGTGCTACATAGTCAAACTCGCACACTTAGTGCCGCATGGTCAATTCGCACACTTAGTGCATCATATTCATTTCGCACACTTAGTGCAACATAGTCAAATCGCACACTTAGTGCTGTACAATTTAATCCCGCGCACTTAGCGCCAATCTCATGGTCATAAATGGTTATACCCGCACGTTTAATGCCGAGATCAACAACTCAGTACATCTTACCTCTTTTCTTTTCATTCAACAATTTCATCATCACATACGTACATGCATATATATATGTATATTTATTCATTCCATTTAGCATCAATACATAAACATTATGACCATTTGAAATAATACCAACTACATGCTTAATGACTTACCTTGTGTTGGGTAAGACGGTTCCAACTCGGCTACTCAGTGATCTTTTCTTTGCCTTTGCTTGATTCTCCTCCTTTAGCTCCTTGAGCTTAATCAAAATTCACTAGTTTAACCATCTTGTTAAACATTCATAATTCAATTACACATGCTTATGTATGTTTGTATATTCGGCAACCATCCTCACTAATTACTCATGTTGATGGCCGAATGGATGTATGTGTGTACAATGTCAACTATAACATCATGTAATTCCACATATGACTACATTTCTTAAGTTCCACATCTTAATGCCCATTATACATAATCAAATTTAACATCATATATATATTTACTCATGTGGCCGAATATACATACTCCCATATAATATCAAGTACTCACTTTAAGTATATTGCCGAATATACTTAATCATACACACACCTAACCAAAATAATTTCTAAAATCTTTATATCATTTATAATACATCTAATTATCCTTTTTCACATTATCAACTCAAATCACATACATTATTTACTATAACATCTTTACATTCGGCATTGGTGTCAACCATAGTAGCCGATTCTTCCTACTTTGTACCCATGCATCTATTAATCCTTAGTTGGTTCAAACACTTCACACACTAGGATTCATCAAATTTTTAACAAGAAATAAAATCTCTAATCCTCAAACTACCATGGCCGAACCTTCATGGAGTTGCTAAGACTCCTCATTTCTACTTCTCACACACTCTCACATCCAAACCCTTTTATTAAACACCCAAAGTCAACCATCTCCTTACCTCATCACCAAAGACATCAAAATACCAACCAAGAACGTAACATTCATGGCCGAATGTCATCTCCATCATTTAACAAAGTTTGAACCATGGCTAGGTAGATTTTGAACTTACAACTTAAAATATACATGAATCTCAAAGAATAACATTAAACATACCTCAATCTAGTTACATGCATGGCCAAACTTCCTCCTAATCCTCTTCCTTAGGATTTTCGGTCAAAAGAGGTTGAAAAAGGATGAACAAAACCTTTCTTTTCCTTCCTTTAGCTCACGGCAATGGGGTGTATGCATGAGACCATTATTATTTTTTTTTTCTTTTTTTTTCATCACCCTTCCTTTCATTATTTAATTATCATGCTTATTATTTTATTTTCCTTACCATACATCACTAACACAACATGTTGGTGACATGTTTCCACCCATAGCATGGCCGACCACTACATATTAGGGAGGGGGAATTTGACATGCAAGTCCCCTTTTTCTTCCACATGCACTAATAGGTCCTCATGAATTGACCTATCACATTTTAAAATTTTCTCATATAAGTCCTATTGACTAAATTCACATGCAATCGACTAAATCGAAGCTTGAAATTTTCACACATTCATGATTACATATTCTAGACAATAAACATCACATTCAAACCTTTCGGTGACTCGGTTTAGCGGTCCCGAAACCACTTCCCGACTAGGGTCAATTTTGGGCTGTCACATATGTGGCTATTGAGCCGAAATTGTAAATGTGATAAGTGTCTTGTGTTTGAGCTTTGGTAATGAAAATGAAATATGAATGTGTCATGACTTATTGATATATGTGCATGGTTACTCGAATGATATCCGGGCTAAGTCCCGAAGGCTTTTGTGCTAAGCGACTACATCCGGACTAAGATCCGAAGGCATTTGTGCTAGCGACTATATCCGGGCTAAGTCCCGAAGGCATTTATGCTAGTGACCATATCCGGGTTAAGACCCGAAGGCCTTGTGCGAGTGGTTATATCCGGCTAAACCCCGAAGATGCTTGATTTGGGAATGAGCGATCTTGCTGTAAAAATTTAAATTAATACGCTCATAAAATCCCAGCGATGAGGTATGTTTCGTGTGTGCTTTGAATTAGTTGATCCCTTACAAATCTGTATTCGCTCAGTCGATAAATGAGCTACCGGCCTTTGGCTAAGTTGATCTTTTGTGTATGAACATAAGGGTTGGTAATGTGAAGTAAGTATGATATTGAGAATTTGTGCATATGAAATTATCCGTTTAGCTATATGAATGTTATACTTTTGTTGTGCTGGAATCCCTTGCTCAAAACTTACTAAGCATAAATTGCTTACTCCGTTTCTTTGTTTCTCTGTTTTATAGATTTTGGCTCGTCAGCTATCGGACTCGGGATTTTTGGAAGTCGAAGTCTCCCACACTATCAAAGCCCCCTTTTGGTACAATTTTGGTTGAACTTTGAAATGGCATGTATAGGACTACCCTTCTTGTTGTTGGTCATGTACCCATGGATTTTGTGCAAATTTGGATAGCCATGCGAAAATGGCTTATATACGTTTTTAGCATAGTACTATAATCGTTTTGTATGTTGATCACTAAGAGGTATGGAAATGTTTGGAAACGATTAGCCATTGGAATGGTTAATCATGATTATACTTTGTGCTATGTATGCAAAAAAAGGGCTAATTGAATCATGGAAACTATGAAATAGATAAAGTCTACCTTAAAGGCAGATGCTGACAGCAGCAGCGATGTGGATGTGAAAAATCACTAAAAATAGTAGGAATGGAATTAAATAGTGAATAAATTATGTAAATGAACCTTGATGAATCCACTTTCATATGGAAGAAACGAAACGGTCATATGAGTTGTATGTTAAGAGATATTTAGGTTTTCGTGAAACAGGGCCAGAACAGTTTCTAGATTCCCTGTTCCGACTTTGGAAATTCATTATAAATTAACCAGAGATAATTGGAAGTCATGCCACATATGTATAGATTCCTCTTTGAGTCTAGTTTGTATAGAAACAAACGGCATCAGTATTGAAGCCCTGTACAGGGAGATATCCAAGTCGTAATACGCGAAGGTCAGTGTAGTCGATCCCTGTAACATGGGAGATTTTAACTAATAAACTGTACTAATTGGCCCCGACCAAAAATTATAGAAAAAAAACTTTAGATGCATATATGAGTCTAGTTTCAGGGAAAAATCACAAAACTGATTTTCGAGTTGTGGAACTCAAGATATGATTTTTAAGGTGACAGCGACACAGTTAGCCAGCTGTCTGGAAATTTTTAAAATGAACTGTGCAAGTAAATGAATTAAGTCGGTCAGCACCTCGTGTTCGACTCCGGCAACGGTCTCGGGCACGGGGTGTTACAATTTTATTGGTATCAGAGCACGGTTTAGTCGATTCTAGGACTACCGTAATACGTTTGGGTCTAGCTATACATGCCATTTTGTGATTATTTGATAGTGTGGTGATTTCTGACAATTGAAAATGTGTTTATTTATAGTAATGGATCCCGATCCCGACCGAGCGGTAGCTGATGATCTTGAGAGTGTGACGCCTGCTCCCGCACAAGGGACAGCTCCGGCGAACTCTCAACCTATTGCTAGCAATCTGAATGATGAGGCTAGGAAAGCTTTTTATAGCGTGATGAATGATTGGTTCAACCAATACATTCGAACTAATACGGCTGTTCCACAACCTCCATTCCTGACTAATACAACCCCCGCACCTACAATACCTCCGGTAACTGACCAAATAAGTTCAAATAAGCCCCCAGTTGATAGAATCCGAAAACATGGGGCTACTGAATTTAAAGCTACGGATAGCGACGATGCCGAGCAAGCTGAATTTTGGTTGGACAACACTATCCGGGTACTCGATGAGCTATCTTGTACACTCGATGAATGCCTAAAGTGTACTATCTCCTTGCTACGCGATTCTGCCTACTATTGGTGGAGTACTCTGACTTCTGTTGTGCCCCGAGAGCAAGTAACTTGGGAGTTTTTCCAAACTGAGTTTCGGAAAAAGTATATCAGTCAGAGATTTGTTGATCAAAAACGGAAGGAATTTCTTGAGCTTAAGCAAGGTTCTATGTCAGTTACTGATTACGAGCAAAAATTTGTTAGACTTAGTAGATACGCTCGGGAATGTGTTTCGTCCGAGGCTATCATGTGTAAACGTTTCGAGGATGGGCTGAATGAAGATATAAAAATGTTCGTTGGCATTCTTGAAATACGAGAGTTCGTAGTACTTGTCGAACGAGCTTGTAAAGCCGAAGAGCTTAGAAAAGAAAAACAAAAAGTTGATGTGGGAACTGGAGAGTTTCGTAAAAGATCCTCGGGAAAGTCTCTTCAACAGGCATCGAAGAAATTTCAAGATGATGTGGGCCGGTCTAGAGGCACTTCGGGCCTTTTTAGACGAGATCATGATCGACCCCCTGTGGGTACACGAGGCACTTCGGTCGCCAGTGTTGAGAATGAACGTCGAGACAGAACGGAGTATCAGCATTGTGGTAAATGGCATTCGGGGAGCTGTAGGTTCCATGACCGCTCCTGCTATAAGTGTGGATCAGCTGACCACTTTATCAAGGATTGCCCAAGGTTGCCTGAACAAAATGTAAGTCAGAGTGGGAAACCAGGTGCTACTACTGCTCGGGGTAGACCGTCTAGAAACACGGGCAATGCTAGTGGCGGTCAGAGAGGATCTAGAGATGCTACAACCAGATCTCAGGCTCGTGCGCCTGCTAGAGCTTATGCTATGCGTGCCCGCGAGGATGCTTCTTCGCCTGATGTTATTACCGGTACTTTTACTCTCTTTGATACTAATGTAATTGCTTTGATTGACCCCGGTTCTACTCATTCTTATATATGTGAAACCTTAGCATCCAGTAAGACTTTACCTATTGAGTCTACTGAGTTCGTAATTCGGGTGTCAAATCCCTTGGGTCGTTACGTGCTTGTCGACAAAGTGTGTAAGAAATGTCCCTAGTAATTCGAGGTTCCTGTTTTCCGGCGGACTTGATGCTTTTGCCGTTTGATGAATTTGATGTTATTCTTGGGTTGGATTGGTTAACCGTGCATGATGCGGTTGTGAATTGCAAAAGCAAGACTATTGATTTGAGGTGCGCAAATAACGAAGTAATCCGAGTTGAGTCTACAGACTTGGATGGGTTGCCAGCTGTAATATCCTCAATGTAGGCTCAGAAATATGTAAGAAAGGGGTATGAAGCATACCTTGCGTATGTACTTGATAACAAGGAATTAGAAAAGAAACTTGAGTCGGTACCAGTAATTTGTGAATACCCGGATGTTTTTCCTGAAGAATTACCGGGTTTGCCACCTGTTCGGGAGGTAGAGTTTGGTATTGAGCTTGTACCTGGGACTACGCCGATTTCGATAGCTCCGTATCGTATGGCACCAACCGAGTTAAAAGAGTTGAAAGCTCAGTTGCAAGAATTGACGGATAGAGGTTTCGCTCGACCAAGTTTCTCACCTTGGGGTGCACCAGTATTGTTTGTGAAAAAGAAGGACGGAACCATGAGGTTGTGCATTGACTATCGTCAACTGAATAAAGTGACGATAAAGAACAAATATCCGTTACCGCGTATTGATGATTTGTTTGATCAACTAAAGGGAGCCTCAGTGTTTTCAAAGATAGATTTGAGATCGGGTTATTATCAGTTGCGGATTCGAGATTCGGACGTACCCAAAACTGCTTTCAGAATGAGGTACGGTCACTACGAGTTCTTAGTGATGCCGTTCGGGCTCACTAATGCCCCTGTGGTATTTATTGATTTGATGAATCGGATCTTCAGACAGTATTTGGACCGGTTCGTAGTTGTGTTCATTGATGACATCTTGGTCTATTCAAGAGATGAGACCGAACATGCTGAGCACCTGAGATTAGTGTTGCAAATTTTGCGGGATAAGCAGTTATATGCTAAGTTCAGTAAGTGTGAGTTCTGGTTAAGAGAGGTTAGCTTCTTGGGTCATGTGGTATCCGCATCGGGTATTCGAGTTGACCCGAGCAAAATTTCAGCCATACTTAACTGGAAGCCTCCAAGAAATATTACCGAAGTTCGGAGCTTCCTAGGGCTCGCCGGTTATTACCGACGATTTGTAAAAGGTTTCTCGATGATAGCCACACCAATGACGAAGCTACTCCAAAAGGATGTTAAGTTCAAATGGACGGAGAAATGTCAGAAAAGTTTCGATCAACTGAAATCTTATTTGACTGAAGCTCCAATTTTAGTGCAACCCGAATCAGGCAAAGAGTTTGTCATTTATAGTGACGCATCCCTACTTGGGTTGGGTTGCGTATTGATGCAAGAAGGTCGAGTTGTGGCCTATGCGTCGAGACAATTGAAGCCACACGAGAGAAATTATCCGACCCATGATCTCGAACTAGCCGCCATTGTATTTGCTTTGAAAATATGGCGACATTATTTGTTTGGTGAGAAGTGCCATGTATTTTCGGATCACAAAAGTCTCAAATATTTGATGACCCAGCGAGACTTGAATCTGTGACAAAGGCGTTGGCTTGAGTTGTTGAAAGATTATGAGCTTGTCATTAATTATCACCCGGGAAAGGCTAATGTGGTTGCGGACGCCTTAAGCCGGAAATCACTGTTTGCTTTGCGAGCGATGAATGTACACTTGTCTGTTCTACCCGAAAATGTGTTAGTAGCTGAATTAAAAGCCAAACCATTATTGATTCATCAAATTCGTGAAGCTCAGAAAGTCGATGATGAATTGGTTGCAAAACAGGCTGAGTGTGTTCCGAACAAGGAATCGGAGTTTCAAATTGATGATGATGATTGTTTGAGGTTCAGAAGTCATTTGTGTGTTCCAAGGAATTCGGAACTTATTTCGATGATTCTGAATGAAGCCCATTATAGCCGAATGTCAATTCACCCGGGGAGTACGAAAATGTACAACGATTTGAAACGTCAGTTTTGGTGGCATGGTATGAAACGAGACATCTCCGACTTTTTTTCGAGATGTTTAATATGTCAACAAGTGAAAGCAGAACATCAAGTGCCTTCAGGATTACTTCAGCCGATCATGATACCCGAGTGGAAATGGGACCGAGTCACAATGGACTTTGTGTCCGGACTGCCATTGTCAGCAAGTAAGAAGGATGCGATTTGGGTTGTTTTTGATAGACTGACTAAGTCGGCTCACTTTATCCCCGTGCGTACGGATTTTTCATTGGATAAACTAGCTGAATTGTACGTTTCTCAGATTGTGAGATTACACGGGGTACCGATTTCTGTTGTGTCGGATAAAGATCCGAGATTCACCTCGCGATTTTGGAAGAAATTGCAAGAAGCTTTGGGTACCAAGCTGCATTTTAGCACCGCTTTTCATCCACAAACCGATGGTCAATCCGAGCGGGTAATTCAGATACTTGAGGATATGTTGAGATGTTGCATCCTTGAGTTTAGTGGTTCATGGGAACGGTATTTACCATTGATTGAATTCGCTTACAACAATAGTTTTCAATCAAGTATTAAGATGGCACCTTACGAGGCTTTGTACGGGCGTAAATGCCGTACACCATTGTTTTGGACCGAGCTCGGTGAAAGTAAAATTTTCGGAGTGGATTTGATTAAAGATGCTGAACAGAAAGTAAAAGTAATCCGTGAAAGTCTAAAGATAGCCTCAGATCGCCAGAAGTCGTACGCGGATCTGAAACGAAAAGACATTGAGTATCAGGTGGGAGATAAGGTGTTTCTTAAAGTTTCACCTTGGAAAAAGATACTCAGATTTAGGCGTAAGGGCAAATTGAGTCCGAGGTTCATCGGGCCATACGAAATATCCGAACGAGTCGGTCCAGTTGCGTATCGATTGATTTTGCCCCCTGAACTTGAAAAGATTCACGACGTCTTTCATGTTTCGATGCTTCGACGCTATAGATCTGATCCATCGCACATAATTAGCCCATCAGAGATTGAAATTCAAGCCGATATGAGTTATGAAGAAGAACCGATGCGTATCCTAGCTCGTGAAGTGAAAAAGTTACGAAACAAAAGGGTTCCGTTAGTAAAGGTGTTATGGCTCAAACACGGGATTGAGGAAGCTACTTGGGAAACTGAGAGCTCGATGAAAGAATGATACCCAAACTTATTTACCGGTAAGATTTTCGGGGACGAAAATTTCTTAAGTGGGGGAGAGTTGTGACAGCCCTAAAGTGACCCTAGTCGGAAAGCGGTCTCGGGACCGCTAGACCGAGTCACCAAATTATTTGAATGTGATAATTATTGCCTAAAATATGTGAATATAAATGTGTGAAAGTTTTAAGCTTCGATTTAGTTAATTGCATGTGAATTTAATTGATAGGACTTATGTGAGAAAATTTAGAAATGTGCTAGGCAAATGCAAGTGGCCTAATAGTGCATGTAATCAAAGGGGTGGACTTGCATATCAATTTCCCCCATTTAAGTACTAGTGGCCGGCCATGACAAGGGATGATGGGCAAAACATGTCATGAAACATGTTGTGTTAATGGAAAAATAAAATAAGAAGCATGGGCAATAAACTAATAAGAAATGGAAGGAAGAAAACAAAAAAAAAGAATGTGTGTGAGTATTCCCCCACCCCCATTACCGTGAGTGAAGAAAAGAAAAAAAAATTTTGTTGTTGGTCATGTATAGGACTACCCTTCTTGTTGTTGGTCATGTACCCATGGATTTTGTGCAAATTTGGATAGCCATGCGAAAATGGCTTATATACGTTTTTAGCATAGTACTATAATCGTTTTGTATGTTGATCACTAAGAGGTATGGAAATGTTTGGAAACGATTAGCCATTGGAATGGTTAATCATGATTATACTTTGTGCTATGTATGCAAAAAAAGGGTTAATTGAATCATGGAAACTATGAAATAGGTAAAGTCTACCTTAAAGGCAGATGCTGACAGCAGCAGTAATGTGAATGTGAAAAATCACTAAAAATAGTAGGAATGGAATTAAATAGTGAATAAATTATGTAAATTAACCTTGATGAATCCACTTTCATATGGAAGGAACGAAACGGTCATATGAGTTGTATGTTAAGAGATATTTAGGTTTTCGTGAAACAGGGCCAGAACGGTTTCTGGATTGCTTGTTCCGACTTTAGAAATTCATTATAAATTAACCGGAGATAATTAGGAGTCATTCCATATATGTATAGATTCATATTTGAGCCTAGTTTCTATAGTAACAAACGGCATCAGTATTGAAGCCCTGTACAGGGAGATATCCAAGTCGTAATGCGCAAAGGTCAGTGTAGTCGATCCCTGTAACATGGGAGACTTTAACTAATAAACTGTACTAATTGGCCTAATCAAAAATTATAGAAAAAAAAATTGTAGATGCATATATGAGTCTAGTTTCAGAGAAAAATCACGAAACTGATTTTTGAGTTGTCGAACTCAAGATATGATTTTTAAGGTGACAGCGACACAGTTAGCCAGCTGTCTGGAAATTTTTAAAATGAACTGTGCAAGTAAATGAATTAAGTCGGTCAGCACCTTGTGTTCGACTCCGGCAACGGTCTCGGCACGGGGTGTTACAGATTGAATATGCCTTACATAGTTACCTCAAAATAGAATGAATGGTAAGTTAAGTACCATGTTATACGAACTTACTAAGCATTTTATGCTTACTTAGTTTTATTTCCCTGTTTTAAAGTAAATCAGAAGCTCGTTGGATTGGAAGATTGGCAGAGGTCACTCACACTATCCATTGGCCCCTGTCGGTACAATATGGTAAAGCAATTATGGTTAAAATGGCATGTATAGGTTATATTGGTCATATTGGCATGTAAATGTAAATGATTATTGTAAGCTAGCCATTGGAATGGCTAGTGATGATTATGTTTTGGTACATGGAGATAATATAAGTGTTTATTAGTGATTGATTGAGAAAGGTAAGATTTAAGCATGAATGCATGTAACAATATATCATGTTAGATGTTATAAATTGCTTGAAGTCAATGCTTGGGCTGGTTGATATTTGGATGTAAGTTTGGTGCAGGAATTTGATATGATTTTGGGTGAGAAATGAAGCTAGGAATGGCTTTATTTTGTCCACATGGGCAGACAAACGGGCGTGTGTCTAGACCGTGTGTGACACACGGCCCGGTACATGGGCGTGTTGTTAGGCCGTGTGGCCCCTGCATTTTAAATTCGAGAAAATAGAATGCTCAGAATTGAGCACACGGGCAGAGACATGGGCGTGTGTCTCAATCGTGTGTGCTACACGGCCCAGAACACAGGCGTGTGTCTTGGCCGTAGGAAAATTACACCTAATTTCGAAAGAATTTAATTAACCACACGGTCTAGCACATGGGCGTGTGGAATGGCTATGTGCACAAGCCAGAGAGTTACACGGGGTCAAACACTGCCTGTAGCACGGGCGTGTCCCTTGGAGCACATGGGCATGTGAGCCCTACACCTTGGAAAAATTTTGAAATTTCACAAAAAATTATTAGAGTTTTCGATTAAGTCCCGATTCGATTCTAAGGCCTCGAGGGTCCATTTAGGGGACGTTATACATAAATTTCGAGGAATGAATAGTAACTATTATGAATTATCTAAAAATATTTTGAAAGTTTTGGTAATGCTCCGTAACCCTATTCCGGCAATGGATACGGGTTAGAAGTGTTACAAAGCATACATTTCACATACATTTTCAAATTTCATCTAATCATCATTCAACATCAATCACATTATTGTAATACGAGCCTACGAGGCCCCAAACATGTATTCAAAGTGGTTCGGGACTAAACTGATAACTCACAAAAATTTTAGAAAACTTAAAATTTTTTTAAAATATAGGGACACACGCCCGTGTCACAAGCCGTGTGGACATTTGAAATGGGATCATATGGCCATGTTGCAGCCTGTGTCTAACCTCGTGTCTGACCCCGTGTAGCTCTCTAACTTAGGTCACACGGCAACCACATGCGTGTGTGACTAGCCCGTGTAGGGTATATTGACTTATGCACACGGCCAAGTTACACGCCCGTGTGGAGCATACTGACTTGATTCCTAAATCAACACTAGGGGACATACGGTCATGTCATCGGACCGTATGTCACTCACGGCTGAGACACACCCTTGTGTCTATACCCGTGTGGACAAAAATAGGCTATTTACCAAGCTATTTTGCTCACCTAATTGTCATGCACCTATACCAAACCAATTGGCACAACACAAAGCATAAATAGGCATTCAAACCAAGCATAACCAAACCTAATTAATGCTAATTCCATACCATCAAGCATAAGAAACTCATGTGTCAAAATAAGTCAAACACTTTCATATCAAATTGACATTCATAAATCACCCTAATGGTCACTTTCAATTAAGCATCATTGTACCTAAAACTACAAGCATACTAATATCAATTTATCAAACATATGATAAACCCGATTTAAGTCATTTAATCCTTTCCATCTTTGTCCACTCACATTAACCATGGTTTAATTACAACATAAGGACCTCTAATTTAATATTCCATAGCTATTAGATACCTTTAGCTAATAGAACTCCACTTTTACACTTTACGTGATTTACTCCTTTTTATCAAATCGAGCACTCCAATGATAAAATTTCTTAACGAAATTTTCACACAATTATATTATCATATTGTAGACCTCAAAATAATAATAAAATAATTATTTTGACTTCGTATTTGTTGTCCCAAAACCACTGTTCTAATTTGACTAAAACGGGTTGTTACACTAAGGGTATACCGTTTCGGCAGTCGACGTTCACGTTGAGGGTGCTCGCGGATGTCATCGTTTGGGGAACCCTTTGGCAAACCTTGGGGTGTGCTAAACATACTCAAGAAATCGTATGCCCTAAAAGTTTTCCCCATAAGGGTTGACAAATCGAGTGGGTTTGGGATGACGTTATGAACATCATCAATGATCTCGGATCTGAATAATTTGAACTAGAGCTGAGAGTATCCGTCTGATATGTATAGACTAACAAACCCAAAAATAATAATCGTAACCCAAGTCTGAGTGATAAGAACTACCCCAGAATGTGAACAAGGACGATCATAGATGGGGTTCGATTTGGGCTTTGGTTTGAGTGCGAGCTCTTGTTCAGATGCAAGAGACTCTTGTCGTATGCGGTGGGAGGGCCACCCTACTCTTTCCATGTGTGAAGGGACTAGCATCGTTTTCCCACCAAATAAAAAGCTTTCCCACATGCCATGTACAGGCAATGTACTCCTGTGACGGGCGCCAAATCAGATGCATAATCCATCCAAGGTTTCACCCATTCATTTGTTCCAAATATAATAAATTCCTCATGTTCCAATGGCCAATTCTTGTCGTGTTTGCCCTTTTGTTAATTCTGTGTACAGTAGCCCAATCTTCGTGGATAATCCAGAATATGTTGGACACACTAAATTGTCACAATACGTGGTCCGCATTATACACTCGACCATTGGAATTTCAGCAACAGTACGTTAATGCACCATAAGTGTGAGTGGATGTGAGTAGAAGGGGAATAACTCGTGCACGTCTGGTAATGACTACGACAGCCATATGAATTGCACAATTAATAACATGGAGATAGTAACACGATTAAAATAACATGGAGGTAGTCACACAATTAATAACATGTATTCTGTAACACCCTAACCCGTATCCAGTCGCCGGATTAGGGTTATAAGGCATTACTGATCACATTACAAATCATACAATTATGCATTATATATTATAGCTCGACCTAATATAACATCAGTGGGTATAATCATTTCATATATCAGAACCTAAAAATTTGATCATTCATCACATAGTATAAATAAAATATATCTCAAAGTACATCAGCATAACTTATACATATACCGACATATGACTCATCGATATCTTTATTGTTGAGTATTAAACATGTTTTAATAAGCCATGGACTTCCTGTAACACCCCAAACCTGGCACAGACACTGTGGCCGAATCTGGCGTGTACATTGAAGTGTTTAGTGAAAATCGTGTTTCCATCGAAAACCCTTCTTAAAATAAAGAAACCTTAATTAACTTAAAAAAACACCTTTTAGTTGTGAAACCTTGTTAAAACATTTGCTTTAAGAAACTTATCATTTAAAAATTTAATGGCGGAAACGTAGAAACACACTATAATTTAGAAAACCCATGTTCAACTTCTTGTAATTACAGTGAAATTAATAACCATAATTCAAGTAATAATAACACAATGAAACCTTATTACAATCTAGTCTAGAACATACTTAAAAAAAAATAAAACTTAAATGCTAAAAAAAACCCAAGTCCAAATCGTCTTGCTAGCTGGCCACCTAGAGTCCCTTTAAACATCAACCTTCTACTGAGCACCACCTGAAAATAGAATAAAAGAGGGGGTGAGTTTTCGCAAACCCAGTGTGTACAACCCTCGGCAAAACAAGGATTCAAAAAAATCATTCACAATCATGCAATGCAATCCCATCCAAATTATCCATCCGCTACACACCAGCTCCATCCTCGTCACACCATGTGGGATATAAATATCGACCCACCCAACCCACACACCATGGTAGCCCGATTGTGAACTACCTTTATTTACATATTGAGCTTTAAAAGTCGTCGGTGAATCCACAATTGTCAAGCAACCATGCGATCCTCATATACTTCCTTCGTTCCATAATTCCACCCATATGCAACCTAAGCAGAATATCATATGTATGCATATCACATCCATAATACTTACATTCTACACCTAGGGGTATTTTGGTCATTTTCGCCCTTAGGGGCATTTTGTAATTTTCCCTTAATTACGATTTTCACTTACCTTGGCTCGTTAACGAGTCCCATGAGCTAAGATGAATGAACACTATGCACTAGGTAGGATTCCAGAGAAGAGGAGTGAGTCATTAAGACCACTTAAGTACCAAGCTTTCCCTAGATCCAATCCTAGACATGCATATACCCGTTGCCACACCTTAACCCTTTGACTTGTCCATGGTCACAATATATTAATTAAGTCTTATTGGATATCATATACTAGGCCCAAACCCCTTACAAAGCCCCAAACCAATTTCATTATACCTGTATCTGGCCCCATTAAGCCCAATCATATTCATATGACCCATCAGGCCCAAATCACCTGGTATATGGCCCATTAGGCCCAAATCACTATTTA